>NC_134538.1:134901732-134919232 GCF_050624435.1 Tenrec ecaudatus | reverse complement strand
TTGCTAATTTCAAATTCTATTAAGATACACTAATTGATCATGAAAAGAAGTATTTCACCCTATAAGGAGAAAGAGAACTGTTAAAAAAGAAAGAAAGAAAAAGTATACCAGACATATAAATCATTGGAAATTTTATTTGTCCTTACTATTCATTTATATATATTTAGCATGATCTTTGTTATTTTATCACCCCTTTAGTGAGCTACAGTTAATACATTTTGTTTCAATTATTTTAAAGTTAAAATGATAGTTTACCAAGTCTAATCTATTGCCTGTGTTTCTGACTCCCCCCCCCCTTGCTTTCATTGCCAGTGTCTAAGTGTGCTGCATTTGAATAATTCTGAAATATTAAAAATATACGATATTTTATTTAGCACAACTTGGAAATTGAGATGGACACACACACACACACACACACTCATACTGGAGTTAAGAACTAATTCAGCTATACCACTTTACATCATCCCTGGAGTCTACCTTTGTCATCGAGCCTAGTCTAAACATTTTGCAATGCAAAAAGAAAAAGGAAAAGGTTTATCTGGACTTTTTCAATGTGATCGATGCCAAGAAATCATGGAAAGTGATAAAAGCAGGAAGGGAGACTCTGCATTAGTGAATATTTATATTGGCACGATCTGACACTTTTAAGTAAGCAAAACAAGCACAGAGGCTGCTCATTTCTGAAAGGAAATCTGCCTCACTGAATTTCCTTGTGAAAAACAAAGTTGCACAGAATGCTATCAGTCACTATTGCTATCTCTGACAAATGAACTTGAAAGCCTGGCAATGCCAAGGGGCCTGCATTAAGTTTTCTCGTGTTTACTTTTGCCTAATCACCATAAAATTCCTCATGGAAACAATTATTCTTGAAACAATCGGGACAATATATCTCTATAACGGGGAGAATCGATTTAACAACAAACCTAGATTTATCTCTATTGATCAAGAGGCGTGTGGTGTAATTTTAGTGAATTATACCCGCTCTTGTGTCCTGATAGAAATTTTTCAGTGATGCTCCACAGGCAGACTGCAAACTACTGCATCATCCCTGGCATGGTAGTTGCCTGCTCTCACAATCACTGCATTTCAAAAGAAATGCGCACGGGAATCTGAACTGCATATTTATTTTCAGTTACACAACACAATACTGTGTGTGCCTTAGTAATTAGTACTTACCTCCAAACCTGGTGCCTCTCCCCCTCCCCCTATTCATGAGTAAAGGAATCAGGTGTCTGTAAAAGAATCCAGTGTTAAAGAAGCAAATCCATGCTCATTTTATGAGAACGGAATTAGCGAGATTAAGAAAGAACTGCGATCTTTTTTTCTTCTTAAACAAGAGTAATTTTTAAAGACATGATTAACACTTTCATATCTGAAAATTCTTCACAGGCAGGAAGGAAACAAGAAGAGCTGGACTCAGATGGAGAAAAGTTTCATGACGTTGTGCTGTGTGTATATTAAATTATAGAGATAATATTTTGGAAACTATAAGAAGATGAATTCTCTAATAAGATCTTAGAGAATTGCTTTTGTTGTTGTTCACGTAGATAACTGGTTGAATGCGTTGTGTTGACCCATCCTTTTCAACAGTGAAAGAAACAGGGCCTCTAACTCTGTACTGCCAATTTGTTCTCAAAATACTGGTTCTGCAACACACATTTCTTCTGCTGGGACAATTGGAAAATGGTTATGAATATGGTGGCATTCCTTAAAAAAATCATTACGGAGGGCATATTCACATATGTTGGCTAAACAAGCCATATACCTAGATAGTCCATGGAAAGGCATTTCTTTGTAAATCTTAAAAACTGAATTTTAATAAACCCAATGAAAGAAAATTTTATTATTGAATGGACAAGAATTGCCTTTCCTCACTTTTAAATCCTAATTTTGCTTTTGTTCTAATGATGTAAGCAATGTGTTTGCTAAACAAAATATCTAGTAGTGTATGTTTAAGTAAACATGTGGAAATTATAAAAGAATAATTCGATTTAAGAATTTTATACTTTAGAATACAAATCCAGATCCTTGAGGCTACCGCATATCATAGCAAGGATTATGCTGGATAACGAGCTGTACAAAATGTAGGGCACCTTATTTTCTTTCTTACCTTAATGATAATTTACTTGCTATTTCTGACCATGTTGAAAGGAATAGGTGTTTTGTACAAAATTGTGTTGATATTAAAATAGCGACAATCAGTTTGAATCAAATTCATAAAAGCTCTATTGACAGGAATCAGACTCTGACATCCTAGCAAAAAAAGTTTGTGATAAAACAAACAAAAAAAAATTCTTAACACTGAAATGTTACCCTGCATATAATATCTAATCATTACCCTTTTTAAACATTCTAAGCAATTACTTGAAAGAAAACAAGACATAATGTTACATATGAATTTATACTACTAAAAATGCAACATAAAAAATTATATTTGAGCCCACCAGACTAACAAAGATAGTTTAAAATTTACCTCATAGATGGAATCACATCTGTAATGTGTAACACTTTATTCCATAATTTTTAGCCCTAAAATGGATGCTCATTAGCAGTTACTATTATAATCTTGACTAATAAGCATCTAAGTAGATAAATAAAACTTTCAGTAATTTAATTTTCAATCAGTAGGTACTATGATGAGCTAAATACTAAGTATACTATATTTTGGTGACTGTTTTCATATATAAATGCCTCTTTCTTAAGAAAGGGACATCAAAATACTTATGGAAAAATTGTATTACCTTTTATTTTCCTTTCTATAGATTTTTGATGTTGTCTTGAATAAGCTTAGAATTTATAGTGAAATAAACACTCTCAAATATAGGTAAAGCAAATTACATATATGCCTTATGTTTTTATAAAGAAAAATTGAAATTATCTACAGCTTTTATAAAAGAAGTATTTCTTAAACTGAATTTTAATAAACCAATAAAATAATGTTATTGCTCAATAGGTAATAATTGCCTTTATATAAACTCAAAAATATTGTTTAGAGTGATTAATATACAATGCTCCATTATGCATCTGGGAGTGTTGATGCATAATTTTTAGTTCTAATGTTATTATGTAATTGGAGAACATGTTCATTTGCTCTAATAACTACTAAGATGCACTTAATAAAATGAAATGTAATAATACTTGTAATTTAATCTATTCATGGAAGTAATTTTAAAAGTCTACCACTCTCCTTAATGTGGATAACATTCATAATTTATAAAGTGTTGTGATGCAGAATTGACAATGCCATTGTTTTTTACACTTTGAGATGATTCCGCAGCCTTCATATCATCTGCATACCAACCTCAGGATTATCAAGGGCAAACAAAAGATAATTAACACCAGAAACAGGCAAATGCAAGAGCTACTGACTGAGAGTTCTCATTTAATGCGAGACTTCTGAAACCCAGAAAAGGAAATGACTATATAAAAGCTTGATCTGAAAACATTTTTTTCAATATTGTATTATTGATATTAAACCTGTTTTCCCCCCAGTGTGTAAAGAAACCTCATTTACAACATTGTATCAAAGAGTGTAGACATTATCTGTAACTGTCACAAAAGTAGGTTTTTACACGCCGACTTTTAAATTTTATACGTTATAACTGCAGTTTGTTTAATGCCTGCAATAATCACGGATTTATTTATGTGAATGTCAGAAATTTAAAACAGCTTCTGCTATGATCATTTCTATCATGTTTCCATATACACAGAGTATAATAAAAAGAGAACTGTATCAAATTAAAGGGCTATTTTAAGTTTAGTTGCTGTTTATATAATGTTACATGCAGATATTATCATCTATTTAAATGATGGTTCCAATTCATCAAAATCTCACATCTATCCACATGAAATTATATTAGTGGCAGAGGACTATTCTATATTGAACTTAATTATACCACTATCTTACTGGTTAAGTGAAAATTTTAAATTAACCAGTAACTAAGTGCCCTTTGACTTATCATAAATCATGGCAATTAGTGTGATGAACATATATGGGTATTTTCACTTTATAATACAACATGAGTAATTATTAAATATTTTTAAACTGTGTTCCTGAGGTTCTGAAGGAACAATTATAAAATTATTCTTGAAATAAATAGTGACATCTTGTAACCAATTGATAGATAAAGGTGTATTTTAAATGTCAAACCTCTCTGCTAATTAATTGCATTGCATATTAAAACTTAGATTTTTTTTCTTTTCACTTCTAACTGAATGAAGTAAATGACAAGCTTTGGGGTTTTTAATCCTTATAGGCTATGGCAAATGTTTTTGATCAGACAGGTTTTTAGGTAACATTAGTAGAACTGTGTTTTGTTTTGTTTGTTTGTTTTAATAAAAGCATCTGGAAACATTTTATTTTTTTAACATTTTATTAGGGGCACATGCAACTCTTATCACAATCCATATATATGCATACATCAATTGTATAAAGCGCATCTGTACATTCTTTGCCCTCATCATTTTCGAAACATTTACTCTCCACTTCAGTCCTTTGCCTCAGGTCCTCTTTTTTCCCCTCCCTCCCTGCTCCCCCCTCCCTCAAGAGCCCTTGATAATTTATAAATTATTATTTTGTCATATCTTGCCCTATCCGGCGTCTCCCTTCACCCCCTTTTCTGTTGTCCGTCCCCCAGGGAGGAGGTCACATGTAGATCCTTGTAATCGGTTCCCCCTTTCCAACCCACTCACCCTCTACTCTCCCAGTATTGCCCCTCACACCCCTGGTCCTGAAGGTATCATCCACCCTGGATTCCCTGTGCCTCCAGCTCCTATCTGCACCAGTGAACATCCTCTGCTCTATCCAGACTTGCAAGGTAGAATTCGGATCATGGTAGTGTGTGTGTGTGTGTGGGGGGGCATTTAGAAACTGGAGGAAAGCTTTATTCTTCATCGGTGCTACGTCGCACCCTGACTGACTCATCTCCTCCCCTAGACCCTTCTGCGAGGGGATCTCCAGTGGCCGACAAATGGGCTTTGGGTCTCCACTCTGCACTTCCCCCTTCATTCACTATGGTAAGATTTTTTTTTTGATGATACCTTATTCCTGATCCCTTTGACACCTCATGATCGCACAGGCTGGTGTGCTTCTTCCATGTGGGCTTTGTTGCTTCTGAGCTAGATGGCCGCTTGTTCACCTTCAAGCCTTTAAGACCCCAGACACTGTGCGGTTTAAGAGTACTGCATGTCATTAAGCAGGGCGGAGCTGTGCAACCCCACGGTTTGTTTCTAGTTCTTCTCTCCAAACCGAACTCGCTGCCATCGAGCCAATGCCTGTATAATTTCTAACCTGTTTTCCATATACAAAGTAGGCCCCTTCGAAAGTTGTCGATAGAGGTTATGAGTGAGTCTAAAACCAACAAATAGGTGGATTGCGAAGGAAACAAAGTGCTCTTAGCTGCCCTTGGAGAGGGTCTGTGTGTCCTGCATGTAAGGGTGGAGTTTGACACCCTGTGGGTTACACTGCTAAGGTTAGCAGTTCAAAATCAGAAGAAAGACAAGGATTTTACTATCATGACGGTTTCCAAAACCACAGGAAACTCACTGCCATGGAGGCAATGCCGACTCACAGCGACCCCCTGTGGGTGTCTGAGACGGTAACTGTCTCTCGCTGAGCTGCTGGTGGTTTTGAACTGTGGAACCTGTGTATCTCAGCCCACTGTGTAACCACTCCAGTAGTGCGGCCAGTTCCACTCTGTCCTCTAGGGTCACGAGGAGTTGGAACCAACTCAATGGCAGTGAGTGTCATTTGGGTTCTGATGGAGTAGTAGATTACATGCGGGGCTGGTTGCCACACCACCCGCCACTCAGTGGGAGAAAGAGGAGCCTTTTCGAAATCTACTCGATGGCATTTAATCAATATCGTTTACCCATGGATTATTTCATCTTTAATGTCAAACTCTCCCAATCATCCCTTTTCATCAGCACGTTGTAGTGGGCCTGGTAGCAGATCGGAAAGGATGCAGAGCCGTGAGGTCTCAGCGGTGAGTAAAAAGGAAAGCACCGGATCCATTGCCACTGAAGGGATCCTGCTGCTGCTGTTTTTGCTGTGGCTGTGGCATGCCTTCGAGGAGGGCCTGCCTCACAGCCCCTCCAAACAACAGAACCCCAACTCCCCAGGCCTGTGCCACCCTCACCACTCTCCTGATGTCTGAACTCCCGGGTACAGCCACTGCGTCCAGGAATCTTGTAGAAGGGCCTCCTCTTTGCCGCTGCCCCTCTATTTGACCAAGCTCGAGGTCCTGCTCCAGGGGCTGGTCTCTCCTGACGACTTGGTCAAAGCATAGGAGACAAAGCCGCACCATCACCATCCTGCCCTCTAAGGAGCATTCCAGATGTACTTCTCCCAAGACAGATTTGTCTGTTCTTCAGGGAGTCCATGGTACCTTCAATATTCTTTGTCACCACCATCATTGGAATGCATCCACGATCCTTCTGTCTTCCTTATTCTACTAGCTCATGCACATGAAGCCACTAGAAACACCATGGCTTGAGTCAAGTACACCTTATTCCTCAAAGTAACCTCCTTGCTTCTCATCACTTTAAAGATGTTTTTTATAGCAGATTTACCCAACACAAATCAACCTTTCATCTCTTGACTCTACTTGCATGAGCATTGAACGTGGATTCAAGAAAGATGAAATCCTTGACAACTTCGGTCTTTTATCATGATGTTATCTACTTGTCCAGTTGGGAGGATTACAACTCAATGAAAAGAAAATGAAAATCTCCACCAGCGGACCAGAAGGATTCCATTTATGTGGAGACTTTTTTATAAGATAGAGTTGAAATATCCTTAGGGATTTTAATGCTATAATTTTCATGGTAGCAAACTGCTAGATCTTTCTCCCATAGATTAGAACCACTGACTAACCTTTCAGTTATAAACTCTGTCCTTAACCACAGGACACCAAGTCTCCTTCAAAGTTGTGATAGACATTAAGTAAAAGAACAGACATGGCTGGATTTTGAAAACATCTTTCTTAAAAAGAAAAATGGCAGTTGGAGTTGGCAGATTCTGACTCTAAATTACTCCCCAAGTAAAATTTCTAAATGGAAAATCTGATCCCATTGCTAGCTTATTTATCTATTTATTTATTTATCTATCTATTTATTTATTTTTCAATTTATTTCTCTACCTATTTATTAGTATGTAAAAGAAAAATCCCATCCTGATCTAAAATATATGTTCATAACTTACTTGATCTATGCTCCTTTTCCAGAAAAAAACATGTATTCAGTGCCTAACAAGAAATGAAAACCTAATTTCCAATAGCCCCTTATACAGTATAAAGTGTAGGTATCTGCTTTTGATGTCCCTTGGAGCATTCTAGAGCCCTGCAGGCGGCGCTATAACCCATTTTGGGAAACACTTATCTAAAGGAAATTGTGTAACATTTTTCCCCCCACTGTCAGTCTTTCTCCCACTTCAACGCATTGCTCGCTAGCTCAGTCTGACTCTGGCCACTCTCTTGTGTTCTACAAGAGAGCTGCTTCCTAAAGTTTGCTTGGCTGTCATATTTTGGTTCAGATTATCAGGCCTCTCTTCCATGGCATCCCAGGCTTGGTTTTAGTTGCCTTTAAGTTAGTAACCCAGAGCAAACTTTTTTTTTTATTCTCATCAGTTTGGAATTATCTCGTGTATCTTCTATCACTGACACAAGCTGTTCTCGTTAGATGGAAGGCTTTTTATTTTCCTGTTGTCCTTTATCTACTTATATTCATTTACCTGTATACCCTTTTAATCTAGCCCAGTACCTGAAAATAGTGTTCTGTATGAAAAATTGACCGAATAAGCAAATACTTATGAGGGAAAGGCAAAAGTCTTGCTACAAAACCATAGAAATCTTTGCTAAACAAAAGTATTAAAAGGTGAAGCTATTGTTCCTCGCCTTACCTTCCATGTAGGTCTATGGACTTTTGAACATGGTGTTTCCATCCCTTTACCCCTTCCCTCAATAATTCTGCACCCTTCAATTCATACCAAGTCAAAAGGACAGTGCTTGCCCTATTGAGGAGACTCCAGTTGTGTTCCTTTTAAATATACTTTGAGTTTGGGAAACAAAGAGAAGTCTGGAGGGACAACAGAAGGGTTGGTTGAAGAGTGCATCGAATGAGGGAATACAAGTTTATTGAAATTGCCTTTGGACAGCTCTGATTACCTTCACAGTCTGATCAGGGTCACTGTTGTGAGAGAACATTTTTTTTTTATTGGCACAATTTTCCTGGCCTTCCCATAGTTTTCCTTTTTAAGCAAATGTTCTGTCACTTTCTTGGAAACCTATCAAGATCACCCCTTTGATAGCCTCTAAAACAACCCCATAACCTTCTGAGATAGCTTCTCTGCCTTGAAGGGGACTGGCCCAGCAGATCTGCTCAGAAGCCACCGATTGGGCTTCATCATTCTTTGAAAGTTTCCTGAGATAAGTTCAGGGCTGAGAGAACTTCCATGAATCACAGAGACATGTTCAAACATGTATGTTTGTTTTTTAAAATAATACCATGCATTTATGAGCTGGAATGTTAGCAGAATTTTTTTTACATTCATATAAAATTTAAAATATGTAGGTTTTTATGAGCTATTTTTATTGCAACCACAAAGTTAGTCAATATTTTCTTTCAAGAGTTTGAATCCTATGTTAAAAACCGCAAGACTGAAAACTGACCGAAGGAGGAAGGGCTCATAAAAGTGGATCAAGGGTCACTTCACATGTGGTCAAACTATGTGTTTTAGTGATAGTTTTGCTCTCCTCCTCCCAAAATATTAAATAATCCTCACATATATAGAAACTATGCATATAGATATATCTGTGTATTCTGTATATATTTATATAGAATGCGTTATAGAATTTCCAACAACTAATAAAATAGAAATTTTATGCAAAACCAGCACTTTCCTGGCCTTCCTTTGAAGGCAAAAGCAGCATTGCAGGATATTTAATGTTATGGTTCTATGATTATAAAGTTAGATCATAGAATTATAGGTGTGAAAAAAATGTAAGATAGTGTGGAACTCTGGGTAAATGAACACTCAAGACCTGCAAGTTGACTATCCTGAGCGTATTCCAAAAAATGTCAACGTCTGAGTTAATTTAATTTGTTATAAAATGTTCTTGTAAATAAAATCAAGCATAGTACTTCCTTTGCATACAATTCTAGATAATGTTAGTTAATAATTTAGTGATTAAGATCTATGATATGAAGTCCTCATTAAAGAACATACGCTAAATTATTGTCAGAAAATCCCTTCACACTTGAGCAATATGCAAAATTGTTCATTTATATACAAATGTACTATCATAATTGATATCCTACTTCAAATAACTTAAGTAATTTCTTAAGTAATAACTTAAATGATGTGTATATGCTCCCTTAAAACATTCTATTTGTAGATGTTTTAATAATTTTAAAGACTTGTAATTTCAGATATGTTGCCTTAGTAGGTTGATTCCTGAATAGTGACCTGAATGGTTTATTGAGGATAAATAAATAATCAAAGATGTCACTGCTAAATTATATGCCTGACTGTGTCATAGGCATTGATCTAGTCCTGTAACATCATATTGATGAATAATAAACTTCAGACACAAAATAGATCATATAACTAGTTTAACTATTTTTATTAACAGGGCTCATTTTAGTGGTTTGACTAATGAAGATATTCAAATAAAACTAGCACTACAGTCTTCTAATTTACTTGGGAGAAGGGGAGGATATAAAAATGATTTTACTAACATTCATATTTCAGTTCATTAAAAATTTTCATTGTAATAGTAAAAGATAGCCACCCAATCTCTGACTCACTTCAAAGTTTGCCCCTATCTTTGAATCTGGGTTGGCCCATGACTGCTTTCACCAATGAAATATATTGGAAGTAATGCCACACTACTCCTCAGACTTCACCATCTTGGACGCTGGGCCCGTTAGCCACCATAAAGGAAATCCAGCAATCTTAATGGATATCTTAAGACTACATATAAAGGAGAGAGGTCCTGCGGAGACCAGCTTTCCAGGCTCCCTCAACAAGGGACAGGCAGGTAGGGGAATTCAGGTGGCCAGCCAGATGGCCACTAGCAGACTACCACTAAGTGATCTCAGCTGAAGCCAACGGCCAGCAGCGTTGATGACAGGAGAGTCCTGCGCACAATCTGTGACCCACGCAGACGTATGAAATATGAAAAACAATGTATTTTGGACAAGTATCTTACATAGCAATGCTTAAACAAAAGAGACTGCACACACTAAATAGTAAAATTGTAATTCTACAAGTTTCTTACTAAGATTATAGACTTTAACGCTTTGACACGACTTTCAACTGTGCAGCTTATATACTAAAGCGCCCTTAGCTAAATTCCAAAACACTAAAACAAAAACTATTGTTTTTATAATTTTGTAAATCAAAAACCCTTGAATGAATAATAACAGTTACTTGCATGGAGAAAGGCGGGGCTTATCACATAAAGAGTCTCAGAAACCCGCAAGTTGGGGAGGTTCTGCCTTGTCCTGTAGGATCACTGTGAGTCTGCATGGACTCAGTGGTAGTGAGTTCGGTTTGGCTTTTGTACATTATCTTCTCCATTGACTCAAGCATCCCCCGGAACTAGTCATGGCAGTGCCAGCATCTCCACTGCAGATATGGGAAAAGTGGGACTTACAGAAGGCCCGGCTTTCCTGGCCACTCAGCTGCAAAGTCCGAAAACCAAGGAGAGAACCCTAGTTTTCAGACTCCTTTTAACTTCTAGTTGTCTCGTGGATCAGACAGCCTGTCCACACCTGCTCCCTGGCAGCCACTGACACGTCTCTGCTTCTTTCGTCAACCAACTCATAGGGTTAATTCTGCTCTCAAGAGAAACTCTCTAAGGACTTGGAGCCCATTCATTTCAGTTTAACCCGCTGCCGAGAAGGTGAATTTGAGAAAAAAAAATAAACCGAACCAGAAAGTCCTGATGTTCTACATGGGCCCAAACAAAGCTCTGTGTTTAGTATGATTCTCGGACAGGACAGGGCCATATAGTATTGGGCTGATTAGATTATAGTTATTAAAGATTTGGAAATGATATCTTAGCGTGTGGAACCAAGTATTGATATATTAGTTCTGTGTTTACTGACTTTAAATTCCAGGATGCCAGAAGTTAGAGCTAATTTTTTCCACTCAATTTCTTTAAAGCATTATTATATGCTCTGGACTATATCTCTGGGCATAAAAACCAGTTTACGTGTGAATTATTTAACTGCTGAAATCGGATGTTTTAGTGTTCTATGTCTGAATGGTCAATTCGTAACTTTATTTGATTTTCTTCAGAGGTTATTTCGATCTTCTCCCTTACAAATTCCTCCTCATATCCCAAATGATTCCCACTGTACCAATATTTTTAGAAAACCATATTCCTCCTCATTGTTCACATTCATTGAATCTCAGTAAACGATTATCTTTATCTCTAAGTGCTGCTTCCCCATGTTCTGCCATGTGTGATCCTGTCAGCTTTCTTCATTAATCCCTGTCACCTTTCCTTTTAATCATTTCAAATTTTTAAAACTTTCCTTAATTTGCCTTCTCAAATCTGGATAACTAAACTTAAACAGCTTTTCAGAGAGTGTTTTCATTGTAGCCATTCTCTCTCCTCTTTTTTTTTTTACAGTATCAACCAGAAGACCATTGAACTCTTTTAAGGTTTTCATTTTAGAATCGCAGCCTAGTTAAGATGCAGTCAGGATACTGTAAATATCTTTACTGAAGTACGAGTCGACACTACCATCTTACCTCTCAGATGACAGATCATACACAGGGCTAGGGCAGCAGCGAAGGGAACGTCCACATGACCAAGACTAGGGAAGATTGCCAACAAAGCTGTGAACTACCTTGTCTGGAGATTTCTAAACTGAAAATTTATGAATTGCTGGACAAAAGATCACATGTCAGGTCTTAGGGAGATTTCACCCCTAGATTAGCCATGTTTTATTTAAACATATCCACGGGGTTGGTATTTTAAGGATAATTACTTATGTTTCTTACACATATGTCTTGCATTGATGTATGTATATGTGTTTGTATTGTTTTTTTTAATTTAGGATAATAAGAAAGTAAAATGGCAACACTAACTCAGAATAATATTAAAACAGCAATTAATCTTAACTGTCCAAGAAATAATTAAGACAGAATTATTTTAGCTTCTATACTTGTTTACTTGCCACTGTAAAACTATTTCTTTAAGAACACAGGATGGAAATGCTGCTAAATATTTGAAAGATGTTTAAAAGTTAGATAGAATTTCATTAGTGGAAGGTAGAATATATGAATAGTCCATTTTTCTAGAGAAACCAATATTTTTGAATATCCTGCCTACATCCCCATTTTTGTTTGTTTAAAATAATTCTCAGGGGATTTTTTTAGTGTTATAAATTGTCTTTGATAGTAGTTATTTTGATAAGCAATCATAATTATTAGGAAAAAGTATTGAATGAAAGAAATTAGACATGAAACACTTGTGAAATTATATGACATGCTAGGAATATCAAAAGCAGTTTCTATTAGCTCATGAGTCAGTTCATTAAGATAGACACGTCTTTCTTTGACTCACTGATCATGGACCTGTGTGAGGAGTAGAGTGAACAGGAAATCCAAGTTTGTCAGTCTTAGTTTGTATCATTTCATCAATAGTTGTATTGATCAGCGTGAAAATAGATTACGTGTATGAAATCAAAGGAGCAAGGGGGGGTGGCTAGCCCATAAGGAATTAATTTCATGAAGATAGTGATTTTGTAAGAAAAAAAAATAGTTAATACTTATTAAGTGCCCATAACTAAGTACTGTGTTAAGTACTTTCTACACATGAACTCATTTAATCCCTATAACAATTCTATAATTTTCTCATTTTAGGTAAGAAGACACTGAGGCCAAAAGCTCCAAAGTGACCCAACTGGCAAGCAAATGACTCTGCCCAGGAAGGGAAGCAGTTCATGCTGTTCTACCCCTTGTTGGGAGTGTCTTTCCACAGCAGACCTAGGGATCAGAGTGCTTATTTTAACAAGATCCCCAGGAGGTTCACATAGCTCCTTGGGTTTAGGTGAGAATCACCAAGGTGGGTGGAGGGTGGATGGGCCGGTGGGAGTGGGGTTGTTACAATGTAGCTTCTCATTCAGGATGTCTGGCTATCTGAAGAGGTGCTGCCAATCTGTAACAGAGGGCAGAACTAGAATGAACTGGTGCAAGGCACCTGATTGTAGCATATCGCTTTTAGAAAATATTCTTGACAAGTCTGGTAACACAGTTTTAGATTCTATAGAATTTTGCTTTATGCGATTTCAATAAATATGTGCCAGGATTAAAGCAAATAATACATCCGCTGGCAATAATGGCAGGCCTTCGAAAAGTGAGCTAATCATTAGGGAAAATAAGCATGCATGAATTCATTCCATTGTCATGTCATTCCAACCATGAGTTGAAGGCCTTGAAATGCAACAATGGAGAATGCATCGCTATGGCTGCCAAGAACTTCCTGTGAGAAAGACAATTCAGACAGTTTGCTGGGTGTTCTTAAGGATGGATAGGAATGATGAGGGGTGGAAACGATCAGGGAAAGTTTCACAAAGAAATGTTTTTGAGCTCTCTTGCAGTGTGTCACTTGAGTTAACTTTTACATTGATGGGCAAGTGCGTCCCAGCTATGGAGCTGAGAGACGGCACGCCGAACGTTGGGAACGATTAAGCATCTGCCTGATTGCAGTTTGGGATTGGAGGGAAATTGGTGGGGGACTGAGTAAAAGTAGTTGAATATGAAAAGGTAGACATTAACGAGACTGATGACTTCCTGGAGTTTGGTATCAGAAGCGGATTTCTTAGGTGGAGAGCAACTGTTTTGAGAATGATGAGGGTAACGAATGTACAAATGTGCTTTATATAATTGTATGGATTGTGATCAGAGTTGTATGAGTCCCCAATAAAATGATTTTAAAAAGAAGAAGAAGCGGATTTATCTTGTTGGGGTGCTTTAACGGTGGCAAATGCAGTTTGAAGGACAGTGTACAGAAGGGACCTGACATGTAAGAAGCCCAATACAGGTAGGAAATAATGGGAAACTAAAGATAATTGATAGGGAGTTGGACAGAAATTGGAAAATCGGGTCAATAAACCACCCTTGTCTGTTGGTGTGATTCTTGTGAGTTGCGGTTGACCCAATTCTGACTCAGAGGAGACCTGCTCCGTACAATTCCAAGGCTGTGGCCTCGCAAGCAGGTAGCCAAACCGGCCTCCCAAAGTGTCCTCTAGGTTCTCAACCTTCCTAATGCCGAGACCCTTTAATACAGTTCCTCCTGTTGTGGCGACCCCAACCATAAAGTTATTTTTGTTGCTCCTTCATGACTGTCATTTTGCTACTGTTATGAATCGGGCGAGCCCTCCCCACGGGGTCGCGACCCACAGGTTGAGAACCCCTGCTCTAGGAGGAATAAGCCACCAACCTTTTGAATGTAGTCAAGAATGTAATGGCGCTCCTCAAGCACTCTAACAACGGGTTAGTCAGGACCATTGAAATACATTTACAATGTGCTCATACAGTATCACACTTGTATCATGCTAATTACTTCCAGGCATTATTTTACATGCTCTCCTTATTTTGAGGAGCCCTGCTTACAGGCTGGGCTGCTAACCTCAAGGGCAGCAGTGTGAAAGCACTAGTTTGAAACCACTCTGGGGAAAGACGGGACTTTCTATTCCCATAATGAGTTACTGTGTCAGAAACTGGCAGGCGTAGTTCTACCATCTCTTACAGGGCTGCCAGGAGTCAGCCTCGGCTCGATGGCAATGAGTTACTTATTGAACTCAGTTAATTCTCATATCTGTAAGATTTTCTCTTTGAAATTCCTTTGCATAGACACATGTTTCTCCCTTTGTAGTACACCCCTATTTTTGAAGGAGGGGAAAAAGGGTAATTATGAAATTGTTGCTAGTTGCCATCAATGTGGCTTGAAGTCATGCAAACCTGTGAATAATAGGAAGAAATATTGTTCAGTTCTGCACCATCTGCACCATCTTGACTATATTTAAATTGCATCATGTCGATCTATGTCATTTGAAGCTTCTCTTGTTTTTGTTGGCCTTCCACTTTCGCCAATATTACGTGTTTTTCCCTAGTGATTGGTTCTTCCTGAGGACATGTTCAAAGTCAGTCAGTCAAAAGAGCATTCTGGTTGCATTTCTTCCACAACTAATATATTTGTTCTTTTGGTGAGCCCACAGAATACTCAATGTCACATGAGGTAGGCATGAATACTTTCCCTGATTTACAGATGAGGAAACTGAAGCACAGAAGAGGTAGGTCAATTACCCCAGGGCCACAGTCTGCCTTAGTAAGCAGGCCAGGGAGTATGCCCTAGATGCCAAAAGTTATGAAAGGAAGTAAAAAGGTCTTTAGGGTGTTTCACACCAAACACATATTTAGGCTAGTAAATATGTATGCAGTGCTTGGTGGTGAAACCTACTCGGCTCATCCACCAAATGATAAAACCATGGGACCAGTCTGATACCAGACATCCTTTGAAGAGATGTCCTGTATTCTGGTTTTCTGAGGTTGGAGTATATACCGTGCCTATCCTAGGGCATCCTTAATGAGACTGGCCTCTTCTCTAAGGTTCTTGTCATGCTGGAATGGGTTCTGCAAATGTCTCTCTGTCTCACCAGGCCAAGGTTGCCGTGATGGCAAATGTTAACGTCACTCTGTCACTTCAGGCACTGCTTAGAAGCGTATTCAGCCAATCATGGATCAAAGGCCTGGAATTTATTAGAGATACTGATAAATGGTGTATTGGAAAAAAAGTCCAAACACCCCCAAATCTGTTGCTATCTGGTGATCCCCAAACATGGTGAGCCCTCACATTTGGAGTAGAATGGTGCTCCATCAATGGCGTTCTCAAGGCCTTGGGGTATTCTGGAGCAGAATGCTCTTGCTTCTGAGATTGGGTCAAACTGCCAGCCTTTTGATTCGTCGCTAAATGTGTAACCATTTGGGCCACCCTGGCACTCTTGCTGAGTGACCCCAAAACAAACACACACACACACACACACACACACACACACACACAAACCTACTGCCATTGAGTTGATTCTGATTCATGGCAACTCCAACTGAAATTTCTGAGAGTCCATTTCTTGAGAGAAGACAGTCCAACTTTCCTCCATGGAGTGGCCGGTAGGCTTGCACCATCAACCCTGTGCTTAGCAGCCCAAGGGCTAACCCGCAGTACCCGCAGGTTCCTGCCTGGGTGATAAGAATATGGAAAGGAGGTAGATGCCATCCTGCCTTGGGATACTCATGCATGTATGTCCCCGTCCATCTCCCCTCCCTCCCAAACCAAACTGTTACAATTGAGTCAATTCCAACTTATAGTGCCTGCTTAAGGGCAGTAGAACTGCCACTGAGAGTTTCCAAGTCTGCAAATCTTTACAGAAGCAGACTGCTCCATCTCTCCTTGCACAACCACTGGTGAGTTTGAAGCACCAGCTCTCTGTTAGCAGCTGAGCACTTGAATCCCCATGCCACTCACGTTCCTTTTGTGTGTACACACTTCGTTGTAATGTGGTGTTGTGAATGGTGATCTATAGGGTGCCATGGAAAATTAATAAGAGCAGGATCACACACCATTGTTAAGGGCTGCAACAGCTATGGGAAATGTCCGGGTTTTAAGCATCTGATTAAGGCCAACTCCTATGTGCCCTTTAATATTACATAAAATTGTCCTCACTTTGAAACAATTGAACCTATCCCTAATCAAAACCAAGAAAACACAACCACCGACTGCCATTGAGTCCATTCCATTATGCAAGTTTCTGGGACTGCACATCTTACCTCCCTCCTCTTTCTCTAGCTAAGCAGCTACTGGGTTTGGATCCCCACCCTTGCAGATCCGCAGTCCAGTGCCTAATTCAACAGTGAGACCAAGGCTCCTTACTAAAACAAAACAAAACAAAACAAAACATAACATTATCATCCTTTTCACGTTTACAAAGAAAGCTTTCAAATTCTTCTAGACTTTTTTTCTTGCCCCCAAACCAAACCCAAACAAACAAAATCAAACCCACTGCCTTTCAGTGAAGTCTGACTCATAGTGACTCAGTAGAATAGAGTGGAAATATCCTGTCTGATGCCTAAGGTTTTTCATCATTCTGGATCATGTGGCAGTGGATGGGTCGGAACCACCAATCAGCCATTACACCAGCAGGGACCCTTCTTGTACCAAAGTAAGGATAAATAAGAACTGTGTTCACCTGTTTCAAATTCCTTACAAATTCAATTTGAAGACACACTTAGAAACACAGAACTCAATTCATTCAGAATCCAGAGACTACCTGTTCAAAGCTTTTCATCACTCCCAGGCCAATGATTACAACTCCTCCCAGTCTTTCAGGATGAGGAAGGAGAGAAGGAAATCAAGTAAGAAGGAGGGAGCGAAAAGAAGGTAAAACTTCTATGCAAGGTCTCCTGCCTCCAGCACCAACATGGAGTCAC